>NC_080691.1:4612074-4619574 GCF_030445035.2 Dasypus novemcinctus
ACCCTAACCCTAACCCTAACCCTAACCCTAACCCTAACCCTAACCCTAACCCTAACCCTAACCCTAACCCTAACCCTAACCCTAACCCTAACCCTAACCCTAACCCTAACCCTAACCCTAACCCTAACCCTAACCCTAACCCTAACCCTAACCCTAACCCCTAACCCTAACCCTAACCCTAACCCTAACCCTAACCCTAACCCTAACCCTAACCCTAACCCTAACCCTAACCCTAACCCTAACCCTAACCCTAACCCTAACCCTAACCCTAACCCTAACCCTAACCCTAACCCTAACCCTAACCCTAACCCTAACCCTAACCCTAACCCTAACCCTAACCCTAACCCTAACCCTAACCCTAACCCTAACCCTAACCCTAACCCTAACCCTAACCCTAACCCTAACCCTAACCCTAACCCTAACCCTAACCCTAACCCTAACCCTAACCCTAACCCTAACCCTAACCCTAACCCTAACCCTAACCCTAACCCTAACCCTAACCCTAACCCTAACCCTAACCCTAACCCTAACCCTAACCCTAACCCTAACCCTAACCCTAACCCTAACCCTAACCCTAACCCTAACCCTAACCCTAACCCTAACCCTAACCCTAACCCTAACCCTAACCCTAACCCTAACCCTAACCCTAACCCTAACCCTAACCCTAACCCTAACCCTAACCCTAACCCTAACCCTAACCCTAACCCTAACCCTAACCCTAACCCTAACCCTAACCCTAACCCTAACCCTAACCCTAACCCTAACCCTAACCCTAACCCTAACCCTAACCCTAACCCTAACCCTAACCCTAACCCTAACCCTAACCCTAACCCTAACCCTAACCCTAACCCTAACCCTAACCCTAACCCTAACCCTAACCCTAACCCTAACCCTAACCCTAACCCTAACCCTAACCCTAACCCTAACCCTAACCCTAACCCTAACCCTAACCCTAACCCTAACCCTAACCCTAACCCTAACCCTAACCCTAACCCTAACCCTAACCCTAACCCTAACCCTAACCCTAACCCTAACCCTAACCCTAACCCTAACCCTAACCCTAACCCTAACCCTAACCCTAACCCTAACCCTAACCCTAACCCTAACCCTAACCCTAACCCTAACCCTAACCCTAACCCTAACCCTAACCCTAACCCTAACCCTAACCCTAACCCTAACCCTAACCCTAACCCTAACCCTAACCCTAACCCTAACCCTAACCCTAACCCTAACCCTAACCCTAACCCTAACCCTAACCCTAACCCTAACCCTAACCCTAACCCTAACCCTAACCCTAACCCTAACCCTAACCCTAACCCTAACCCTAACCCTAACCCTAACCCTAACCCTAACCCTAACCCTAACCCTAACCCTAACCCTAACCCTAACCCTAACCCTAACCCTAACCCTAACCCTAACCCTAACCCTAACCCTAACCCTAACCCTAACCCTAACCCTAACCCTAACCCTAACCCTAACCCTAACCCTAACCCTAACCCTAACCCTAACCCTAACCCTAACCCTAACCCTAACCCTAACCCTAACCCTAACCCTAACCCTAACCCTAACCCTAACCCTAACCCTAACCCTAACCCTAACCCTAACCCTAACCCTAACCCTAACCCTAACCCTAACCCTAACCCTAACCCTAACCCTAACCCTAACCCTAACCCTAACCCTAACCCTAACCCTAACCCTAACCCTAACCCTAACCCTAACCCTAACCCTAACCCTAACCCTAACCCTAACCCTAACCCTAACCCTAACCCTAACCCTAACCCTAACCCTAACCCTAACCCTAACCCTAACCCTAACCCTAACCCTAACCCTAACCCTAACCCTAACCCTAACCCTAACCCTAACCCTAACCCTAACCCTAACCCTAACCCTAACCCTAACCCTAACCCTAACCCTAACCCTAACCCTAACCCTAACCCTAACCCTAACCCTAACCCTAACCCTAACCCTAACCCTAACCCTAACCCTAACCCTAACCCTAACCCTAACCCTAACCCTAACCCTAACCCTAACCCTAACCCTAACCCTAACCCTAACCCTAACCCTAACCCTAACCCTAACCCTAACCCTAACCCTAACCCTAACCCTAACCCTAACCCTAACCCTAACCCTAACCCTAACCCTAACCCTAACCCTAACCCTAACCCTAACCCTAACCCCTAACCCTAACCCTAACCCTAACCCTAACCCTAACCCTAACCCTAACCCTAACCCTAACCCTAACCCTAACCCTAACCCTAACCCTAACCCTAACCCTAACCCTAACCCTAACCCTAACCCTAACCCTAACCCTAACCCTAACCCTAACCCTAACCCTAACCCTAACCCTAACCCTAACCCTAACCCTAACCCTAACCCTAACCCTAACCCTAACCCTAACCCTAACCCTAACCCTAACCCTAACCCTAACCCTAACCCTAACCCTAACCCTAACCCTAACCCTAACCCTAACCCTAACCCTAACCCTAACCCTAACCCTAACCCTAACCCTAACCCTAACCCTAACCCTAACCCTAACCCTAACCCTAACCCTAACCCTAACCCTAACCCTAACCCTAACCCTAACCCTAACCCTAACCCTAACCCTAACCCTAACCCTAACCCTAACCCTAACCCTAACCCTAACCCTAACCCTAACCCTAACCCTAACCCTAACCCTAACCCTAACCCTAACCCTAACCCTAACCCTAACCCTAACCCTAACCCTAACCCTAACCCTAACCCTAACCCTAACCCTAACCCTAACCCTAACCCTAACCCTAACCCTAACCCTAACCCTAACCCTAACCCTAACCCTAACCCTAACCCTAACCCTAACCCTAACCCTAACCCTAACCCTAACCCTAACCCTAACCCTAACCCTAACCCTAACCCTAACCCTAACCCTAACCCTAACCCTAACCCTAACCCTAACCCTAACCCTAACCCTAACCCTAACCCTAACCCTAACCCTAACCCTAACCCTAACCCTAACCCTAACCCTAACCCTAACCCTAACCCTAACCCTAACCCTAACCCTAACCCTAACCCTAACCCTAACCCTAACCCTAACCCTAACCCTAACCCTAACCCTAACCCTAACCCTAACCCTAACCCTAACCCTAACCCTAACCCTAACCCTAACCCTAACCCTAACCCTAACCCTAACCCTAACCCTAACCCTAACCCTAACCCTAACCCTAACCCTAACCCTAACCCTAACCCTAACCCTAACCCTAACCCTAACCCTAACCCTAACCCTAACCCTAACCCTAACCCTAACCCTAACCCTAACCCTAACCCTAACCCTAACCCTAACCCTAACCCTAACCCTAACCCTAACCCTAACCCTAACCCTAACCCTAACCCTAACCCTAACCCTAACCCTAACCCTAACCCTAACCCTAACCCTAACCCTAACCCTAACCCTAACCCTAACCCTAACCCTAACCCTAACCCTAACCCTAACCCTAACCCTAACCCTAACCCTAACCCTAACCCTAACCCTAACCCTAACCCTAACCCTAACCCTAACCCTAACCCTAACCCTAACCCTAACCCTAACCCTAACCCTAACCCTAACCCTAACCCTAACCCTAACCCTAACCCTAACCCTAACCCTAACCCTAACCCTAACCCTAACCCTAACCCTAACCCTAACCCTAACCCTAACCCTAACCCTAACCCTAACCCTAACCCTAACCCTAACCCTAACCCTAACCCTAACCCTAACCCTAACCCTAACCCTAACCCTAACCCTAACCCTAACCCTAACCCTAACCCTAACCCTAACCCTAACCCTAACCCTAACCCTAACCCTAACCCTAACCCTAACCCTAACCCTAACCCTAACCCTAACCCTAACCCTAACCCTAACCCTAACCCTAACCCTAACCCTAACCCTAACCCTAACCCTAACCCTAACCCTAACCCTAACCCTAACCCTAACCCTAACCCTAACCCTAACCCTAACCCTAACCCTAACCCTAACCCTAACCCTAACCCTAACCCTAACCCTAACCCTAACCCTAACCCTAACCCTAACCCTAACCCTAACCCTAACCCTAACCCTAACCCTAACCCTAACCCTAACCCTAACCCTAACCCTAACCCTAACCCTAACCCTAACCCTAACCCTAACCCTAACCCTAACCCTAACCCTAACCCTAACCCTAACCCTAACCCTAACCCTAACCCTAACCCTAACCCTAACCCTAACCCTAACCCTAACCCTAACCCTAACCCTAACCCTAACCCTAACCCTAACCCTAACCCTAACCCTAACCCTAACCCTAACCCTAACCCTAACCCTAACCCTAACCCTAACCCTAACCCTAACCCTAACCCTAACCCTAACCCTAACCCTAACCCTAACCCTAACCCTAACCCTAACCCTAACCCTAACCCTAACCCTAACCCTAACCCTAACCCTAACCCTAACCCTAACCCTAACCCTAACCCTAACCCTAACCCTAACCCTAACCCTAACCCTAACCCTAACCCTAACCCTAACCCTAACCCTAACCCTAACCCTAACCCTAACCCTAACCCTAACCCTAACCCTAACCCTAACCCTAACCCTAACCCTAACCCTAACCCTAACCCTAACCCTAACCCTAACCCTAACCCTAACCCTAACCCTAACCCTAACCCTAACCCTAACCCTAACCCTAACCCTAACCCTAACCCTAACCCTAACCCTAACCCTAACCCTAACCCTAACCCTAACCCTAACCCTAACCCTAACCCTAACCCTAACCCTAACCCTAACCCTAACCCTAACCCTAACCCTAACCCTAACCCTAACCCTAACCCTAACCCTAACCCTAACCCTAACCCTAACCCTAACCCTAACCCTAACCCTAACCCTAACCCTAACCCTAACCCTAACCCTAACCCTAACCCTAACCCTAACCCTAACCCTAACCCTAACCCTAACCCTAACCCTAACCCTAACCCTAACCCTAACCCTAACCCTAACCCTAACCCTAACCCTAACCCTAACCCTAACCCTAACCCTAACCCTAACCCTAACCCTAACCCTAACCCTAACCCTAACCCTAACCCTAACCCTAACCCTAACCCTAACCCTAACCCTAACCCTAACCCTAACCCTAACCCTAACCCTAACCCTAACCCTAACCCTAACCCTAACCCTAACCCTAACCCTAACCCTAACCCTAACCCTAACCCTAACCCTAACCCTAACCCTAACCCTAACCCTAACCCTAACCCTAACCCTAACCCTAACCCTAACCCTAACCCTAACCCTAACCCTAACCCTAACCCTAACCCTAACCCTAACCCTAACCCTAACCCTAACCCTAACCCTAACCCTAACCCTAACCCTAACCCTAACCCTAACCCTAACCCTAACCCTAACCCTAACCCTAACCCTAACCCTAACCCTAACCCTAACCCTAACCCTAACCCTAACCCTAACCCTAACCCTAACCCTAACCCTAACCCTAACCCTAACCCTAACCCTAACCCTAACCCTAACCCTAACCCTAACCCTAACCCTAACCCTAACCCTAACCCTAACCCTAACCCTAACCCTAACCCTAACCCTAACCCTAACCCTAACCCTAACCCTAACCCTAACCCTAACCCTAACCCTAACCCTAACCCTAACCCTAACCCTAACCCTAACCCTAACCCTAACCCTAACCCTAACCCTAACCCTAACCCTAACCCTAACCCTAACCCTAACCCTAACCCTAACCCTAACCCTAACCCTAACCCTAACCCTAACCCTAACCCTAACCCTAACCCTAACCCTAACCCTAACCCTAACCCTAACCCTAACCCTAACCCTAACCCTAACCCTAACCCTAACCCTAACCCTAACCCTAACCCTAACCCTAACCCTAACCCTAACCCTAACCCTAACCCTAACCCTAACCCTAACCCTAACCCTAACCCTAACCCTAACCCTAACCCTAACCCTAACCCTAACCCTAACCCTAACCCTAACCCTAACCCTAACCCTAACCCTAACCCTAACCCTAACCCTAACCCTAACCCTAACCCTAACCCTAACCCTAACCCTAACCCTAACCCTAACCCTAACCCTAACCCTAACCCTAACCCTAACCCTAACCCTAACCCTAACCCTAACCCTAACCCTAACCCTAACCCTAACCCTAACCCTAACCCTAACCCTAACCCTAACCCTAACCCTAACCCTAACCCTAACCCTAACCCTAACCCTAACCCTAACCCTAACCCTAACCCTAACCCTAACCCTAACCCTAACCCTAACCCTAACCCTAACCCTAACCCTAACCCTAACCCTAACCCTAACCCTAACCCTAACCCTAACCCTAACCCTAACCCTAACCCTAACCCTAACCCTAACCCTAACCCTAACCCTAACCCTAACCCTAACCCTAACCCTAACCCTAACCCTAACCCTAACCCTAACCCTAACCCTAACCCTAACCCTAACCCTAACCCTAACCCTAACCCTAACCCTAACCCTAACCCTAACCCTAACCCTAACCCTAACCCTAACCCTAACCCTAACCCTAACCCTAACCCTAACCCTAACCCTAACCCTAACCCTAACCCTAACCCTAACCCTAACCCTAACCCTAACCCTAACCCTAACCCTAACCCTAACCCTAACCCTAACCCTAACCCTAACCCTAACCCTAACCCTAACCCTAACCCTAACCCTAACCCTAACCCTAACCCTAACCCTAACCCTAACCCTAACCCTAACCCTAACCCTAACCCTAACCCTAACCCTAACCCTAACCCTAACCCTAACCCTAACCCTAACCCTAACCCTAACCCTAACCCTAACCCTAACCCTAACCCTAACCCTAACCCTAACCCTAACCCTAACCCTAACCCTAACCCTAACCCTAACCCTAACCCTAACCCTAACCCTAACCCTAACCCTAACCCTAACCCTAACCCTAACCCTAACCCTAACCCTAACCCTAACCCTAACCCTAACCCTAACCCTAACCCTAACCCTAACCCTAACCCTAACCCTAACCCTAACCCTAACCCTAACCCTAACCCTAACCCTAACCCTAACCCTAACCCTAACCCTAACCCTAACCCTAACCCTAACCCTAACCCTAACCCTAACCCTAACCCTAACCCTAACCCTAACCCTAACCCTAACCCTAACCCTAACCCTAACCCTAACCCTAACCCTAACCCTAACCCTAACCCTAACCCTAACCCTAACCCTAACCCTAACCCTAACCCTAACCCTAACCCTAACCCTAACCCTAACCCTAACCCTAACCCTAACCCTAACCCTAACCCTAACCCTAACCCTAACCCTAACCCTAACCCTAACCCTAACCCTAACCCTAACCCTAACCCTAACCCTAACCCTAACCCTAACCCTAACCCTAACCCTAACCCTAACCCTAACCCTAACCCTAACCCTAACCCTAACCCTAACCCTAACCCTAACCCTAACCCTAACCCTAACCCTAACCCTAACCCTAACCCTAACCCTAACCCTAACCCTAACCC